>NC_061511.1:42887279-42928164 GCF_022539505.1 Lolium rigidum
TAACGAGGTAGAGATTTAATTATAGAAATAAATCGATCACTTACGAACGTAGCAACTCAGGATAGATTTGTCGAGCTCGCGCAGATTGAACAACTGGAACAATTCACTCATATGAACTTGTACATAGTAATGTTTGAAGTGATGCTCGTCTCTAACTTCCGCATAAATATATTCTTTGCCGGCCTTATTTCTTATGAAATCCTTGTACCAATATAGCAGCTTTCGCATTTGTGTTGGTAGACTCGCTTCTGCGCGAGGCTTGACGAGAGGCCCATTCAGCACATATGTAAATGCCACCTCACTTATTGGCGCATCCTCAAGGCCTAACAATGCACGAAGAGTCATACCGAACTCGGCCGCTCTTTCTTTGGCCGCTGTTACAGTCATTCCCTGTGCGCTAGCAGCTGCTAGGATAGCAGGGTCCAATAGTTCCATGTCCTTGTCCATATCGGCTCTGAAGGATGCCGCAACGGAAGGACCGGCTTCCACTTTGAGCGGAGGGATCGATTGTTTTGTCTGTTCCCCGAGATGGGAAACTTGTTTCCCGCATTTTTTACTTGCTGCTTTCTTCTTCGCCAAGGATTTTTCCCGTAATGATTTCTGCCTAAGAAATTCACGTTAATATTCATCTGACAGATTCTGCTGGATTTGGGACGGTGTCGTCAAAAAATCCTTAGACCACTTCTTTTGCTTCTCAGTATATACCGGCTTGGGCTCAGGCTCTTTTTTTGACTTGACTTCCGCCTTCCATTTCTCATGGTGAGCAGCCGCGGCCACGTCGGTTTCCTCGACACTAAGTTTCCAAGGTCTCGGGAGGAGAGGCTTCAATGATGGCATTGGTACCCTTGTGGTCTTAGGTACATAAGGCTCCGGGTTAATAGTCCAGGAGGGGGTTGCCTTGCTGTCTCCCGTAACCCCCTTCTTCTGCTTCTTCACCGGAGGTGGACTGGGTGGCGGCGTACCCGCCGGAGGTGGACTGGGGGGCGGCGTCTGCTTACCCGCCGGAGGTGGACTGAGGGGCGGCCTCTGCTTACCCGCCGGAGGTGGATTGGGGGGCGGCATCGGCTGACGTGAAGGAGGTGTAGGTGGACCACCACCACCACCGGAGGTGGGTGGACTTGTTGGGTGATTCCTCGGGGTCGGTGGCCTTGGCGCCTCGCCTAGAAACTTGATGTACTTCTTTTTCCATTTAACGATTTGGCGCTTGACATCTCGAAGTCTCACATCCCCTTCGGGTGTAGCATAGTCAATCTCTAGGTCCTCACACCCTTGGACTATGTCATCCACCGTGACACGAGCATAGCCATCTTCAATGGGATTGTTGTGGTGGAGTGCTCCAGGTTTACAAGGTAAAGCACTGTCGATCGCCACCTTCATGGAAATGTTCCCCATTGGATAATGCAGCTCACATTCTTTCATCTCCTGTACATCGTCCACGGAGTAGCGAGGCTCCGGTGCACCAATATGGAGCGTCGGTGCATTAGCACCAGCCGGGGCCAAGGGTGCATTAGCACCAGCCGGGGCCTCCGTGGAAGCCACGCTGCTTCTCCGCTGCTGGCTTCCGACATCCGCTACATGATCTTCATGCGGCCCTTCCGATCGTCTGTCTTTTACTAGTTCCTGCACCATCTTCTTCACCTCAAATAGTTCCACTTCCATCCTCCCCATACGATCTGCATCCCGTTCCGTCTTTCTCTTACGGCTTTTGTAACTGTACGGGTCATTGTCCCGGGGAAACCCTTCTTTCCACGGAATGGCGCCTTTGCGTTGTACACGTCCTGGGTGTTCAGGATTCCCGAGGGCTATTGTCAGCGCGTCGTTCTCTCTGTTGAACTTGATCTTCCCCGCTTGAGCTTCGGCCATTGCTTTAATAAGGGCGGCGGTGGGAGTAAACACTTTCTTCCGGTGAACACACCTCCCTGTCTCCGGGTCTAGCGATCCCCTATGCCCGTACCACCAGCTTTTGGCCCGTGGGTCCCATCGCTCTGTACCTAGAGGGATTCCTCGCTCCCTTAGGTTGTTCTCCATCTTCTCCCACTTAGGCTCTGAAGTGCGGTATCCTCCTGGCCCCATAATATGATAGTACTCTTTCTTAGCCGCATTTGCCTTATTTTTTTCCGATATGGCTTTGAAATGATCTGATTGCTTTTGCTTCACAAATTCGGGCCAAACATCTTTCAGTTTCTCATACTGTCCTTTGAAATCCGGAGTCTTCTTCTGTGAGACATAGTCACGGTCTAAATTTTTCTTGAAGTTCCGGAATGCTTCGGCCATCTTCTTAAAAGCGAACTCTTTGACTAGCCTCCTCCTCTCACGTCCACCCGGAACCACGTTACCCTCTTCATCGTGTTTGTTGAATTCCGGAGGTAGAATGAAATGTTCCATAAGTTTTCTCCAACAATCCTTTTTCATTCTCTTGTTGACAAAACTGAAACCAACACATGCCTTCTTTGGCTCATTCCATTCCTGGAGGGTGATCGGGACGTTGTCTCTAACAACCACTCCACATTGGTTGATAAACTTTGTATAGTGCTTTTTGGGCTCCAACGGCCTGCCTTGTTCATCGACAACATCGATGGTCAATGTCTCTCCTTGTTTCATCGTTTGGGTTTTGCCACGCGGCTTTGTACTCGATTTTGTCGACGATCCAGAGGGCTAAAAAAAGAAAGAGAGTCGCGTTAATACATATTTATTCAAATCAGTAAACTTGTATCACCAGAGGCTCAATGTATATATATATATATATATATACCTCGCCGGAGGTGGCTGCTTGCAATTGGAGATCGTTGCTTATCGTTTGCCCTCCAGCAAACGTGTCAACAATGTCCATGTCTTGACCTTCGCCTCCACCTTCACCGTCAAGGTTTAGATAAGAAGAAACATCGTCTTCTTCATCTTCTGTTGGCACATAGGGAATTTCACCATTTATGATTGCGTTTATATGTGCTTCGGCCTCCGCATCATAGTTATCCATAATCGGGTCTTTATCGCCCGCCATATGTCACTCCTGAAGACATGTAGTAAAAACTAATTAAGTAAAGAAACATATTCTGTAAAAACTAATTGTATAAACATTAGTGCGGCGCGTGAGGACGCGCTTGGTGGCGGAACTACTCCGAATGCTGGCGAAAGGGGGCGGTGCGGCTACTCCGAATGGTGGCGAAAGGGGGGTGGTGGCGGTGGCGAGGACGACACGTATAGGGATCGAGAGGGCGGCGAGGAGGGCGGCGAGGAGGGGCACACGTATACGGAGAGGGTGGCGAGGGGGCGGCGAGGACCCTAATAATTAACCCTAAACCCTAAGTATACACCATATAGGATCGAGAGGGCGGCAGCGTTCGGTGGCGTTCGGTGGCGTTCGAGGCGATCGACGGACGACGACGGTGTCGACAGCGGCGGCGGCAATGCACGGCGGCGATCGACGGCGCGCGTGCGGGGTCGGTGTTATGCGGCGGGCAACATATGTGCGCCGCCCCCTCGCCGCCCGACGACAGCGACGATGATAGCGACAACAGCGACGACGACGGTGGCAACTTAGAAGGCGACGACTACCAGTACAACAGCGGCGACTACGAAGACTACGAGTATGCATATTATAGGCCTAGGCAGGAGTATGACTAAATCACTCCAACATTCCAAGATGTACTCCTAGGCCTTTGGATCATCGCATGATGTACTCGTTTTCTTATCTTTTCTTTTCTTCGGTTTTCTACTCATGTCCTTCGCATAGAAAACCTGAGCGACATCTTTAGTACCGCGTTACACATGCGTCCTTATCCCACCGACAGAAAATGGAAATGGCAAATTTGTTTATTTAAAATTGGACTAAAGGTTACCCATTTTTGTAGAACATAGAAGATCGAACATAGTCTAAAAAAAATTGAAAATACAATTAAAATAGATAAACGACTAGTCTAGTCTACTCGTCGTCGGAGGTTGTCTCGGTCCAAATGTCATCCCACCGAGGGTCGTTGTCAGCCCAAGTTGTGTTCGGGTTGTCGAGCTCGAACTCGGCGACGGCCCGATGGTGGCGCCTGTCGGACCTGCGCTGTGCCCTGAGGTTAGAGAAGAACGCGTCAGTGTTGTCGACGTTGCTGGGGAACTGCGCCCTCCACTGGCGCATCAACTCCTCTTCGTGCTCGGCGATGGCGATCCGGCGCTGCACCTGGCGGTGGTGGCGACGGTCCTCGTCGTCGACGAGGCACGGCACTGGCGCGAGGAACTCCGCCTCCTCTAGCGATTCGATGTCCGGGAAGTTCATGTCGCGTCGTGGCTGCCGAAATCGCCACGCGGCCGCGTCGTAAGCACGCGCCGCCAGCTCCGGCGTGTTGTACGTGCCGAGGGTGAGGCGGAAGCCACCGGCACGCATCACGGTGTAGAACCTACCGTTCAGATGCGCTCGGACGCCACGGAAACCGGATGACCCGCGGCGGCGACGCGGCATCCCGGAGACGAATGAGCGGAGGCGGCGGCGACGCGTGGCTCGGGGAAGCGGCAGGTGAAGTTTCCGTGGCGGTTGGTTGCACGCGCACGCAGCGCTTTATAGCGCGCGCGAAGCGACGCGGCAAGTTTGGCGACACGTGGCACGTGGAAGCGGCGGGGCGAGGCACGTGGAAGCGGCGGCGACACGTGGAAGCGGCGGCTACACGTCGCACGGCGGCGACACGTGGCATGGGGAAGCGACACGTGGCACGGTGGCGGCGGTGGGCCAGTAGAAAAGGGGGGCTGATCCAAACACATCACAGATAATATAATTCACATGATCCATACAAAGTTTGGAACAAATTTTCCTCAACAAAGTTTGTTACAATAAATTATTACACATCATTTCTTCCCTTGTGTCCCTTGCATACGATTGTGCCGTAACCATGGAGCATCCTCATCATTTAACCTAATGCTTGGGTCAGTGTTCACTTTGAAGGGCGGAATTTCACCAAACTTATTATAATCTTCTGACATGTCTGTCTTATCCTCCACTCCCACGATGTTTCTTTTCCCTGAAACAACTATGTGGCGCTTTGGATCATCGCATGATGTACTCGTTTTCTTATCTTTCCTTTTCCTCGGTTTGCTACTCATGTCCTTCACATAGAAAACCTGAGCGACATCTTTGGCTAGAACGAATGGTTCGTCAAGGTAACCAAGATTGTTGAAATCCACCATTTTCATTCTGTATTGCTCGTCCACCATTACCCCACCTCTTGTTAGCTTGAACCAATTGCATCGGAACAAAGGGACCATAAAGGAGGGTCCATAGTCAAGTTCCCATATCTCCTTTATGTAACCATAATATGTGACCTTTTGCCCATTCTCGGTTGCTGCATCAAAGCGGAAACCACTGTTTTGGTTGGTGCTCTTTTTATCTTGGGCGATCGTGTAAAATGTATTCCCATTTATCTCGTACCCTTGGAAAGTCGATATAGTCGAAGATGGTGACTTGGCCAACATGTACAGCTGACAAGGTATTAACTTGTCAATGCCTACAAGTTGTAGACTAGGGTTTTCGTGGAAGTAGAGGGCAAGTAGATCTCGAGGGTTTCAGCCGGAAAAGTACTCGACTGCTAAGAAAACTAGGGTTATGTTGACAATGGAATCGATGCTCTCTTTGTCCCTCGACTCCCCCTTATAAAGGAGGCGGAGCCGAGGGTTTCGTATTACACAAGGTTACAGATTCCGGGGAACTCTCTGAGTTCGACCCGTAAAGTTACAAATCTCTTTATTCCTAATACAACTCTATCTTTCCAAACTACCTCTTAACTAGGCTTCCGAGCTTCATAAACTTCGGGTTGTGGGCCTTCAGTAAATCCCGGGTACCATATTCGGCAGGCCTATTGGGGATGCCTATGTCAACAGCTGATCTTCAATATCATTGTCACTCATTAATTGTTTTTGCAACCAACCACCGAAAGTCTCCATGTGGGCCTTTGTAATCCAGGATTCAGGCTTCCCCGGGTTGTTCGAGCGTAAAATATTCTTGTGTTCCTTGAAGTACGGAGCCACCAAGCTGGAATTTTGTAGAACTATGTGGTGTGCTTCAGTCATAGAATGGCCGTCCATACATATCGTTGATTTCCTTCCGATCGTGCCTTTTCCACTTAGTCTCCCCTCGTGCCGCGATTGAGGAAGACCAATCGGCTTAAGGTCAGGAACATAGTCAACACAAAACTCAATTACCTCCTCATTTCCATAGCCCTTGGCGATGCTTCCTTATGGCCTAGCACGGTTACGAACATTTTTCTTTAATACTCCCATGAACCTCTCAAAGGGAAACATATTGTGTAGAAATACAGGACCGAGAATGGAAATCTCTTCGACTAGGTGAACCAGGAGGTGCATCATAATATTGAAGAAGCATGGTGGGAACATCAACTCGAAACTGACAAGACATTGGACCACATCGTTCTGTAACTATGGTAGATCTTCTGGATTGATTACCTTCTGAGAGATTGCATTGAGAAATGCACATAGCTTCACAATGGCTACTTGAACATTTTCCGGTAGGAGCCCCCTTAAAGAAATCGGAAGCAATTGCGTCATAATCACGTGGGAGTCGTGAGACTTCAGGTTTTGGAACTTTTTCTCCGCCATATTTATTATTCCCTTTATATTCGACGAGAAGCCTGACGGGACCTTCATACTTCTCAGGCATTCAAAAAAGACGACCTTCTCTTCTTTGGTAAGAGTGTAGCTGGCACGGCCTTGAAACCGTTCCGGATGCCGGTCTTCTGGGTCTTTCAAACGTTGCTGGTCCTGCCGTGCTTCCTTTGTATCATTTGTCTTCCCATACACGCCCAAGAAGCTTAGCAGGTTCACGCAAATATTCTTCGTAACATGCATCACGTCGATTGCAGAGTGAACATCTAGGACTTTCCAATATTCTAGCTCCCAAAATATAGATTTCTTCTTCCACATGGGTGCGTGCCTGTCAACTCCCTGCGGAACTGATTGTCCGCCAGGACCCTTTCCAAAGATGACTTTCAAATCCTTGACCATATCAAATACATCAGCACCAGTACGTTCCGTAGGCTTCGGCCGGTGATTTGCCTTGCCGTTGAAATGCTTGCCTTTATTTCTTAAGTTATGTTGTCGGGGAAGAAATCGACGATGCCCCAGGTACACATTCTTCTTACAACTATCCAAATATATACTTTCAGTCTCATGTAAGCAGTGCGTGCATGCCTTGTATCCCTTATTTGTCTGTCCCGAAAGGTTACTAAGAGCTGGCCAATCATTGATGGTTACGAAAAGCAACGCTCATAGGTCAAATTCCTCTTCTTTGTGCTCATCCCACACACGTACACCAGGTCTGCCCTACAACTGTAAAATTTCATCAACTAATGGCCTTGGCTACACATCGATGTTGTTGCCGGGTTGCTTCGGACCTTGGATGAGCACTGGCATCATAATGAACTTCCACTTCACCCACAACCAAGGAGGAAGGTTGTAGATGCATAGAGTCACGGGCCAGGTGCTATGGCTGGAGCTCTGCTCGCCAAAAGGATTCATGCCATCTGTACTTAGACCAAATCTTATGTTCCTTGCATCACCTACAAAATCTTTGAACTCTCTGTCAATCTTTCTCCATTGCCTTCCATCAGCGGGGTGTCTCAACTCCCCGTCCGACTTACGGTCCTCTTTGTGCCATCGTAACAACTTGGCATGCTCTTTGTTCCTGAACAGAGGTTTCAACCGTGGTATTATAGGAGCATACCACATCACCTTGGCGGGAACCCTCTTCCTGGGTTTCTCGCCCTCAACATCGTCACCAGGGTCATCTCCTATGATCTTATAACGCAATGCAGTGCATACCGGGCATTCATTCAAATTCTCATATTCACCGCGGTAGAGGATGCAGTCGTTAATGCATGCATGTATCTTCTGAACCTCTAACCTAGAGGGCAGACAACCTTCTTTGCTTAGTACGTACTGGCGGGTAACTCGTTATTCTTTGGAAACATTTTCTTCATCATTTTCAGCAAATTTTCAAATCCTGAGTCAGATAGACCTTCCTGTGCCTTCCATTTCAGCAAATCCAGTGTGCAGCCCAGCTTTTTCAGACCATTATCGCATCCTGGGTACAGCGACTTTTTGTGATCCTCTAACATGTGATCCAAATTCTTCCTCTCCTTTTCAGTTTCGCAGCCTCTCTGTGCATCAGCAATGGTCCGACCAAGATCATCAGCGGGCTCATCACGTGCCTCTTCTTCACCTTTCCCTTCACCTTCCCCTTCTGCTTCCCCTTCTTCAGCATCCTCCATGAAAGTATCACTGAAATGATCAGGATAGTTGTCATCATCCCCTTCTTTATTTTCTTCCATTCTAACCCCTCTTTCTCCATGCTTGGTCCAACAATTATAGCTTGGCATGAAACCGTGCCGAAGCAGGTGCACGTGAACGACTCTTGAGGAAGAGTAACCCTTCTTATTCTTATAGTCAGCACATGGACATATAACAAAACCCTCCTGCTTGTTCGCATTAGCCACTGTGAGGAAATCATTCAAACCCGTAATGAACTCGCCCGAGAGTCGGTTACCGTACATCCATTGCCGATTCATCTGCATTATTATTATATAAAGGATATAATTAACCATCATGCATTTGTTAAACTAACTAGCTAGAAATAATAGAAATTAAACTATGAACTACACATGCATATTTATCAATGACACATGAAAGGTTCAAGTTGCTAACCGCGATCGAGGAGGAAAAAAATGAGAAAGCTTAAGTGTGGCTCGGGCACTTCATATCATGTTTGTTTTATGTGAACACAAGTGGCATCATGCTCTCGGGCATTTCATCGAACACCTCTTGTGCATAAGAGGAGAAAAGCCAAACCCACCACCCCTTGTGAGTAGAAGTGGAACACCAAGTGGCTCACACTTGTGCTGCAGCAGTATTTATAGTGGTGGACCTTTAGTCGCGGTTGGCCAGGCCAACTGGAACTAAAGGCCCACCCGTACACCAGCTGTCGACCGAGCCCGTTGGGCCCAGAGCTTTAGTCGTGGTTCTCCCGCAGAACCGGGACTAAAGACCCCATTAGTCGCGGTTCAAAAAGTTTGGAGACTAATGGGGTGGTATGGAAGCCCCTTTTTCTACTAGTTATCGGTGGTTTATCGATGACAAAGTATTACCGTTACTAAGATCGTTAGATCATAACACTTATGTGATCTAGGATAGGATATGGATTTCATGAGATCATCAAACGTTACCTCGTAACTGAGTGACAATAAAGACGGTCTCCATGCATATCGGATAGTATGATGTAGTATCACATTATGTGGTTATAGGAATTGCTACTTCGACGATGGAGAGATACACTCTGGGGTACCCACTCATATATCATGCTGTTCATCATCGTCTGGCCGGTAAATTGTTATGTCATAGGAACATCGATGATACAGAATGAGTAAAGGAGTACATGCCGGGTATCGAGGATAACCTAGAGTTTCACCTCGGGCTATGTAGAGTATCGAGAAGCAATACGAAGTGTATTAAATAGTAATATGTAAGGTTCACACGATAAAGATCTTCATCTTATGTGTGGGGTTCGATGTGGTTATCAAGTGCTTGGCATTGATCATTGTCGCGGAAGGTGTTCCGGACATGTCTACTCATATCCGAACCCATAGGGTCATGCACTTAAAGTTCAGCGACATTTACAATGTGAGTGCGAATAAAGATAGAATAATAAGTGGTTCCAAAAGTTGTTACGAGAGTCTTGAAATATTCTGGAAGTGTCCGAAATATGGCCGAGAGTGTTCGAAATAGTTTCGGGCATTTATGGAAGGCACCGGAAGGGTCTAGGAACATCCCGGAAGGTTCGAAAGGGTCTGAAACATCTACGGAGTGTTTGGAAGGGTCCGGAAGGTTAAGGCCCAGAGGGGCACCATGGGCCAAGGGCCGTATGAGCCCTCCTAGGGCTGGTCGCACGGGGGAAGGAGTCCAGAGGGACTACTACTTTCCCTAGGTTGGTTTGGGGAGGGAGGAATCCATCCGGACTCCAACTCCCCCTAGGTTGGTTTGGGCAAGGGGCAAAAGTGGGGCCGGTCGGCCGCTTATATAAAGTGGGGGGGGGGGGGGGGGCACAAGGCCAACCCTAGCCCGAGCCCCCCGACGCTGCCACCGCCGCCGCCGGCCACCACTACCGCCACGCCGTCCTCCTCCTCGCGCTGACCTAGTCGTCGTCGCCACCACTTCTTCCCCTACGCAGAAGCGCTGCGGGATTCTCCCCGTCGTCTTGATCCAATCTAGCCAGTAGTCGCGAAAGCGCTGCCGGATCTTCATCGACACGTTTCCGCTTCAACGGTGTGCTTGATCACACTTCGACGCGGTGCCACTGATCTTGCACGTGTGGATACCATGGAGGTGTTGCACGTGCAACACTTGTTCGTGGGAAAGTTAATACATCTCCTCGCTACTAGACGAGTCTAGTTGCGGGGATCGACTCGCGGCTACCTCAACCTCGTCATCGACAACTTTCGGATAGCTCGATCTACGTGGGTATGATCCATTACCTCTCCTCTCGCATATGATCTTGGTTTATGCGTGGTAATTTTTTGTTTTGTGTTTTGTAGCGCGTTCCCCAACAAAGAGGCGTATCCTTTGTTGTACCTCTGCTTGGATGCAGTGGCCAGCTCTCCCATTTTCCATGCCCATGGTAGTTGACTGGAAAACTGCTCAACCATATGTTCGAAGTTAGGATATGCATGAACCAAAGATAAAAAAAAGGTGCAGTTTCAGATGGTCTGTGCTCTTACTCGGGGGTACATGTTCTTATGCAGTGTCGCTAGAATGTCGACCCTGTTATATCGTTGTAGCTGGAGTTAGGTATATGAGATATATAGTAGCACTGCTAATGTATACATCTAGCTCGTGGGGTTATTGTGCGGTGGATCTGAGCACGTTTAGAACAACAGTATTCTAATGGACCCGGCGCTGCAAGCTGTATTAGTGGGTATGAAGAATGGACACCCCGAGCCTAGCACAGTGTTCTAATGGATCCGGGCTTGCTACCCGTGCTTGGATGGTAGGTCTGTGATGCATGTGCAGGTCAGGCTATATGGCGACAGTGCTGCTACCGGTGCCGGTGCATCGAGCCTACCATGATACCCTCATGAATCCAACCCTGTTAACCGTGCCTATACATCAGATCTGTGTTGCATGTGTAAGTAAGGTTACATATGGTTTACCTTTGGGCAGCTGTCCTGTGTGCGTGATAGAGTTGGCAAGGATGTGCCAGGTTGCAAGGGGCTGTGCCAGGTTGGCAAGCATATCTTTCCTCGGATGGCAAGCATCGCTGTGTTTGTTCTACTACAAATGGCATCGACATTGGGTGAAGGCATGTTGGTCACCAGGGATTGGAACCTGCGCTGGCCGCGCACATTGCCGGTGTGGGCTAGACATAGATTCACGGTCTGCATCACACTGGCTTCTGTGGCCATGGTCCCTATCCTTGGTGATGCCGATAGGCCTTGCATCCTACGCGCTCTAGGCTGGGTAGCTATCTGATGACTGATTAATTTCTTAGTCTTTCTTACAGGGTAGAGTCTGTGGGCTGTTGTTGGCAGTAGGGCCGCCTGACAACCAATGCGTGGGAGAAACCAAACGGGCCTCTTAGGCTAGGGACTAATTATACCAGGCAAACGAAACTCGACCGCGAGACCTAGAGCACATTCGCCCGAGATATAAACAAGCCGGCCGTGCCATCTCCGGCGAATCCTCTCCCCTTACCCGACCTCCTTTCCGTCTCCCTTTCACATAACCCGGCCTCCTTGGAGGAGATCTCGTGATGCCGACCTTCCCATCCATAGCCACGCACCAAATCCCTAGATGGACCGGCTAGATGGGAAGCGGCAGCGGGAGGGTGATGGTGTCGGGAGGGGAACGGTGTTCACTCCTCTGGCCCTCTGCTGGCCGGCCTCTCCATGGCCTTTGTCTTTCCTTTCAATTTCTTCCATATCAGCTGCCTATTTTTCCTTCAGATATTCATATATTTGATCTATCTGAAGTGCAGAACGTGAGGAGAATAAGCAGCAGCTGAGCTCAATTGAAGGTACAAACACAATTTTCTTTGCCCTATGCTCCGAATTGTTTGATTTCAAATGCTATATGCATTGTAGGTTCATCAAGTATCAACTATAGTTGGTTGCTTGCATTACCCAGTAGAACAATAAAAGGGTGGCATATCTGTTATAGTACCATGATGTACTTGCTGTCGAAAGATTTTAGCAAGGCATGCAGGGACAAATCATTAGCAGCACTCTTTTTGAGGGGGTAAAACGCGTTCCCCAACAAAGAGGCTTATCCTTTGTTGTACCTCTGCTTGTGTTGTGGGTATACTTAATAGGTGTATCATCGACAGTACCTAGATTCGGCAAGCCACGGGTGGTCCACAGATGGTGGTGGTAGCATACGGCCCACTGAGCGGCCCAGTTGCTATTGATCAAGATGGATGATGTAACGTCCCGGAAAATATTCCAAATTAGATTTGTTTGTTGTTTTGTTTTTCGCGTCATCGTGACGTCATCATGCATATTTTTCTGGCATATTTTCAACCACGAAAATTATATTCCGAAAAACCATATTTTGTTTTATTAAAATACCCCGGCGAATTATAAAGCCACCCCGCTCTTTTCTTAATTTCGAAAATCAAAACCAAATCTATTTTCCGGTCCGTTACTTTAACTAAAATGTTTTGCTAAAATTGTTTTATCGTTTGCTAAATAAAAGACGGCGAAAGCCTGACAAAGTTTTGGCCTAAAACTAGCCCAAGCCCACCTAACCCTTGGCCTATTTAAAGGCAGCCTGCTTCCGTTCTTCCTCCCTCCCCAAACCCTAGCCTCCACTTTCCCCAAATTTTCCAGATCTAAGATCCAAAATTCCCCACCTTTCTTCTCCACCAAAACTTCCCTAAATCTCTGCCAAAATTCGTCCCCTTTTTCTCGTCGCCGGTCGCCGCCTTTTCCCGCGTGAGAGCCGAGCCACCGCGTCGTCCTTTTCCAGCTCCCGCGCGAGCTGCCGCACCGCACCACGCCCCAGCCCCACACCAGCTCCACTGCCCGCTCCCGTCGCCGCACGCCACGCGCCACCAGCTCGTCCCGCACCCCACGCCTCGCACCAAGCCGCTGCGCCAGCGCCCTTCCGCGCGTTGCATCGCAGCAGGCCGGTCCCGCGCCGTACGCCGCACGTACGGCTCCCGCCTGTGCCAGCTCCACACCCGCGCCGCTCACCTATCGAGCCAGTCGCTAGCGCCACATCGTCGCCCGTCCGCCCGCGCATGCGTCATGTCGCCGCAAGCCGCCAAGCCGCACGCTTTCGCTCGCTCGCCTAGCCTCGGTTGCCGTGCGCTCGCTCGACAGCTCCACAGCAGCACAGCAAATAGCTACAGCAGCAGTTCCTCTGTTCCGCGCACCGTAGCAGCGCTCTTTTGTCCAGATTTTTGTCCCGTGTTGTGGCAGCTGCCACTTGTTCGACAAAATGTCCTCATGATTTTTGGCCTCCATTCCTTCCGGCGACCGTGTCTATTTATTTCTATCTAGCGTGCCCACTACTCCTCCGCCGACGCCGCCTCTCCGACTTCGGTGCCGACTCAAGTTCGACATCGACACCAGGCCGGTTCCGCCGATGCCTCACCGACAAGGTCTACTTCCGCGACACCGACAACTTCGACTACTTCCGCTTCGACACGAAGACGATGACATGGATCCGATGACCCGGCTTCGACTACTTCCTCGACGTCGACGACCTCCGCCACTTCCACTCCGCTCCGGCGACCACCTTGGTTCCGATACTGTGAGACCCCGACCATAAGCCCTATTTTATAAATGTGCCATCTATAACTTGTTGCATTCATCATAGTATCATGTGTTGCATCGCATTGCATATCTTGTGGGTTCGGGTAACTAGCGAAGCACCTAATATTAATATGGAATTGTGCGGGAATTATCTATGGTATCCCGGTTCCATTTAAAATTGTGTAGCGCACCCATGCCATGTTTGCCATGCTAACAACATTTAGTATGCGGGGTAGATAAATAACTTGAACCTAATTAATTGTCGGGATTCCGATTCCGCTTAAATTGGATAAGTTGCATCGCATCATCGTTGCCATGTCATGCATGCCTGCATCTTGCTCATGTCGGTTCTTTATCCGTAGTAGTAAGACTTGCACCCGTTGTTTGTCTAGCATTTGCTTCTTCCCGGATAGGATCGCGAAGTGGTGCTGTGAGATACGACAAGTCCTCCGGATGATCTTCGACAACCTTTAACAGGCAAGCATTTCCTAAACTTCTGTCTCTGCAGAAGTCGCTCACCTATTTTTATTTTGCCTTCTCTCTTATGCTAGCCTTGAGTTGCGTTCTTGTCACGTGTCCTATCCAGTTGTTACCTCAAGCAGCCCATATTGCCACCACCACCTCCTACATCTATTGTTTGGTTATCGGGTCTGCCTTGCGAGTCTTAGTGCATGCTAGTGTTGTTTATATCTTGTTACCGTTCTCGCTATCTTATCGGGTTATCTGCTGGGGAATCATGACACATGGTTTATGAATATATCTGTTAATAGTTGCTTAGCGGAGGCATCGGTGGGTCAGCTGATCGTTTTATGACGGCTCACTTGTGTTTCTTTAAAACCTATGACTCCGAGTTCTTGTTATCTGTTTCGAGACTGAGCGCTCTAACCACACGTGGGTATGCTTACCGGGTCTTCCCTCGACCACTGTCGGAATCTACAGCTTTGTCCAGTGGCCACAAATAGTTTGAATGTTTTGTTTTTCCCGGGCATGCAAGCTTGTTTTCTTTGTGGTCAGATGATATGATATTACTTTTGGGGAAGCCATGTGTGCCTTGTATCCCCGTTGTCTCTTGCACGTCCGTAGGTGCGGCACGTATTGTTCAGAAGTCATCCTCTAGTGGGCTTTGATCCTTCTTAGCCGTCCTCGCAACAGCTAGGTCTGCCTCGGAGTTTCGATCGGGCTCTGAAACGGGTTAAACTTAGTTAGGTGGCTTCCCGGACATTGTTATCGTGAAGGAGAGTGCGAGACGTGATGCTCCACCTTTTTGCCTTTTGCCTTTGGAGTTGATCGTGCGTGTGGGCACATTTGGGCACCCCTGCAGGGTTACAATCTTTTCGAAAAGCCGTGTCCACGGTTATGGACGACTTGGAGCTGTATGACTCGACCATAGACAACCTACACCTATTGTTTCAATACTAATATCTTGCATAGTAAGATAGAACAACTTAAATAATAACTGGTTAAAACTTGTCAACCATGTGAGTGTCTGTGTAAGTACTTCCTTTGCGAAGGGGGGAACACATCGGCTGTGTTATGTTTGCAGAGTATAGAACTGTTAGTTGTGCGCTCTCTCACATTTTCTGATAGACGAATGTTGTAGAGTGTCTCTATAGGTTTTTAGTGCTTGCGCACTGCCGCTTAACCCCACCATATTACCTATGACGTTCCTCTTGCATCCTCTAAGTCCCCTGGGTGCCTCAAGTACAAAGGACGACTGGTTGACGAATGCTTATACGTCTTGAAGTCTTGTTAAGTACGAACCCGTACTTATTGCTGCTTTGGGACATAATCGGGCAGGTATGGAGATATGTGCGATGAAGACGACGTTACCGAGGTTACCCTTATGGACGCCACTGGTTATTTCCAGGACTCTTAGTCCAATTTGTATCTTGTCCGTACTCGGATGTATTTGATCTTCTGTATGATTTGGATCTTCGCATTGTATATTTGTATCTTGAATCGTTGGAGTCGTTGTTGTAATATATGTTTCTTGTGGGCTCTATTATAATCCTGTTGTAATGTTACCGCTCGTGTTAATTCCTCTGGCATCACGTGTGTGATTCATCGCGCACGTCGTGTCGGAGGGCGTCTCTAAATCGATATCGTGCGGATTTCGGCGGGATCGTTGGAATCCTCATGGTACCGATTCCGGGGCGTTACAGATGAAGTCTGGCCTAGGAACAAGGAGCCAGATCCAGCCAGACCTGCGCCTGGAGTCGGATCCGGCAAGAACCATGGAGGAAGCTGGATCCGGTGTGACAAGTTAGGGGAAGGCGGATCCTTGACGAGCACGGCAATGTAATATTCCGTAGTTAGGAGAACTTGTATTCCAGCTAGGACTCTCCGTAGAAACGCTAGATCTGTGCGCCTTTATAAGCCGGATCCTGGGAGCCCTAAGGGGCACAACCACAGCTCATTGTAACAACGCGAAAGCGCCCACATAATTCCAGACAAGCAGCAGTAGGCCCTGCCTCCGTGCAGCGTGATCCAAAGCTGGGTAAATCACGTACCACCGTCCCGATGGCTCTCCGTCCTTTGGCCCCATCTTCTTCTCCCCTCCGTGAGGATCCGTCCTCCGGGGTATTGTCGAGTAAGCAACGACAGTTGGCGCCCACCGTGGGGCCAGCGGCGTTTGGAGGCCAGAACCGGGTGGGTTCCGCCTTTGGAGGAGTCGGCGACACAATTGCCGTGGGGCGTGTTCTGCACTCCGGCAACTTTCCGATCGTCCCTCCGGACGAGTCCTGGATTCTGGCTAGGACCGACCCCGTCAAGCTCTCCATCATCCTTATCAGCAGGGTACACATCTTCATCGGCGAGACCGTCGACTCCGACGGAAATGCACTGGTAAGTACCGCAGCTACGACTGCCGCCAAGCTGGACGCAGCTGCAAAGATCCAATCTGAGTCGCTGGAATTTCCCAAGGAAAATTCCGCCTTAGATCTAGAAATTTCACGGCCCACCCTATCCGCCCTTGAGGAGGAATCAGCGGTGGTAGACCAACGCAGATCCGCTTGGGTTTTCCAGGTGTTAGAGAAGCAGAGGTGCCACTTCGTGCACTTCCTCGCACATACGCCAAGAGCCGCCTCTCCTCCGGAGGGTGCCGGACCTATGCAGCTAGAGGATGCCGGAGATAACAATGGATCCGAGCAGCCAGAAGGCGCTGGAGACAATGATGACTCCTTGCTCGATAACCTCAGTCCACTCTCAGAAGACGTCTCCCCATGGCTTCAGAAGAATAAGAGGCATACTGTAGGGAGTTGGACACCGCTGAGGAAGCTGACGGTGAGTCGTCTCCGCCAAAACAGGTTTTTGCGACCTTAGCTGGCCTAGATGATGATAACGAGGAGGAAGATTCTGAAAAGACTTCGCCTCAAGCAGGAATGCTGGATCCAGAGCTTCCGGATGCTCCACCATGGGTCCGCACCCGTCGGACGGATCAACCGCCTGGCCGGAGCCTGAACTTCCAGGCGGACATTGCAGCGGAGACGCTGATGCACATCGCATGCGAAGATGGAGAAAACGTCAAGCACAAGGAAATCCTGACCAACCTAATCACCCCAGAGGAGATGGCGGATCCGGAAGCATTTGGAGCAAGACGGAAAGAACTCCTGGCGGATGCTCAGTACCTGGTCAAAGTAAACGCGTCCATCTTGAAGGACAAAGTTGCTACGATCAAAGAGTACGAGCAAGCCCACGCGCACCAGCGCCGCGCACAGGAATCCCTTCAGAAAGCGATAGATCTCAAAGCCCAATGGGAGACGCAGATCAAACGCACTCAAGAGGAAGAAAAGAAAAAGATGATGAGGCGGAGAGATAGTATGCCCCCCCCCCCCGCAACATCAATTTTGACGGAGCAGCTCACCGTAAACCTCTAGCGACACCAAAGGATAACATGCAAAAGGCGGCGGAGCTCCTGGCCAACGATGATGATAAAATCGACCTCGAGTATCTCAGGACAATCGTTGGCACTGCCATGAAGCAGCAGAGCAAGGCGGATAGTTCGCGCAGACTGGCTTCCAACCCGGAGGCATGTGTATCCGCGGTGCGAAATCAGCCTGCCAGAAAACAACAGGGGCACCGCGATGACAAATCTCGCACCGGATCAACGGAGCGCCGGAGAAAGACCACGGAACACCCAAATCCTATCCCCATATCTTCGGATACGCCAAAGGATAGAGCTAAGGGTAAGGACCCAATGTTCTCCGGCAAGGACAAGTACCGGAACGCCTCACCGCCAAAGCATCGCTACGCACCACCGCACCCTCGCCCACGTAGTCTAGCTGGAAACGTTAGGCCCCATGGACCTAGCGGAATTAATATCCGCGACAACGTTGAGCCCAGGAGAAGCCGGAACAACGATCGCGAAGCAGAAGGCAGGCACTCTCAGTGTGAAGGAGGCAGCCGCCAAGATGGCGGAGGGAGCCACCGCAGCCGGAGTCAACACCATAGGGAAGGACGCGGACAATCTGACAGCGGAAGTAAGAGGCATCACAGGCCCCCGCATGGATCTCCGTCACCACCACCCAGTAAGGGAGGAGGAGGCGGAGGCAGAAAGTCAAGGTCTCGCTCGCACACCCCTGATGTTGACAAAGACAAAAGGACCGCGCGGGACACCCGTGAACGTATGAACGAATACCAAGTTGGCTACACTGGCCCTAAGTGCTTTGGGAAGAGGATCCACGAGGAGAAAACGCCAAAAGGCCTGAGCCTCAAGCTACCCGGAAACCTGAAGCATTATGATGGCAAAGAGAGACCCGGCACCTGGATCGAAGACTATTACAATGCCGTCGATTTTGCCGGAGGAAACCCCAAAATCGATAGCCGCATGCTCCAGTTGTACCTTATTGGCACGGCCCGGGTATGGCTCAATGACCTCCCGGAGAACTCCATCTTTTGTTCATTCGACCTGAAGATAGCCTTCGAGTCACACTTCAATGACACCTACAAGAGATCCCACACAACCAGTGACTTGCAGGCGTGCATACAGAAGAAGTCGGAAACTTCCCGAGAATATATCTCTCGGTGGTTAGAGACTCGGAACTCCTGCAGGAATGTCGATGACACAACAGCTATGCTGGCTTTCATCGGAGGACTGCAGAGGGGAGGTTTGCTCCGGCATAAGCTGATGTGCGAGTACAACGCACGAAGGCTAAACCTTAATGATATGATCTCCATCGCCAGCATCCACTCAGCAGCGGATGATGATGCAGGCGGAGGCTTACAGGCCACATCTATACCCCTGCACCATCAGAAGAAAAACAACGGCAATAACAAGCGGAAGAACCCCCCTGATGACCAGAAAAGTGGCGGATCCGACATGGTCGCCATGACGTTCCAGAGAAGTCAAGGCGGAGGAAGAGGCCGTGGCCGTGGTGGTGGAACCGGCAGGGGCCAGCAGCGTGCTAACGAGGTCACGACTGCCGGAACCCACGCTCCCCAAACCAACAAAGAGTACAGTCGTGCTTGGCTCACATTGATTCTGCAACTGGCAAGTCCTCACACACCAACAGGCAATGCAAATGGGTCAACGACCTCAAGTCGGATCCAGAAGCAAGTTACAAGCGTGCGCGGAAACATCGCCCACCTGGCAAAGGAGGCAAAGGCAAGGAGAAAACTGAGGAAGGAACTGAAGACATGGATGAGGATAGTGCTACGCCGGAACCCAAGGATGGTACCGCAGCCAACTCCTCCAATCCTTTCGGAAAGAAAAGTTCTGGTGCATTTCATACTTTCCTCGGCACTCCCACTGTGCGGGCAAAGAAATCCGCCCTCCGAACCTTGAACACCACGGTTCCGGCAGTACCGTAGTACGCCAAGTGGTCGAAAAAACCTTGCACGTTCGATAGAGCTGATCAACCGGCTGTGATTCCTAAAGAGTGCTATGCTTTGGTGGTTAGGCCCCGCATCGACGGGTATGACTTCTCCAAGTGCCTCATGGATGGTGGAGCCAGCTTGAACATCTTGTACCTGGAAACTCTGGAGAAGATGAACCTTACCAAGGAACAGCTTAAGCACAGCACCACGGAATTCCATGTTGTGGTTCCGGGTAAAAAGGCAAACTCCTTGGGCAGCATCAAACTTCCTGTGGCCTCCGGTGATGTTAACAATTACCGTGAATAGCTAATCACATTTGAGGTTGTGCCCTTCAAAATTTCCTACCACGTGATCTTCGGTAGGCCAGCATACCATAAGTTCCATTCAAGGCCGTGTTACATCTACAACAAGCTCAAGATTCCGGGTCCTAACGGTATGATCACCATATCCGGAGACTTCAAGAAGGCTCAAGAATGCGAAGAAGGCGAAGCCGCTTTCGCAGAGTCAGTTATTTCTGGAGACGTGCTGCAAGGCTACAGAGCCGCGGTGGATCTGGCTGAAATGCACACCACCAAGAAGCTAGACCTCAAGGAAGGTGACGCCTCCAAGCAAGTCTCCGTCGGAACAGGCCTGGACCCCAATTAGGAAGACGCGCTCATCGGGTTCCTGCGAAAAAACTTGAATATCTTCGCATGGCAGCCCTCTGACATGTCTAGAGTACCAAGGGAACTCGCCGAACACTACCTCAACATAAATCCGGTGCAAAACCGGTGAAGCATGCTAGGCGACGCTTTGGAGATAAGAAGCGCCGCGCCATAGGAATGGAATTAGCAAAGTTACTAGAGGCAGGTTTTGTAGTAGAAGTTATCCACACAGATTGGGTCACAAATCCCATCCTTGTACCCAAAAAGAATTCTGAAATACTAAGAATGTGCATCGATTACTCTGGCTTGAATAAGCATTGTCCGAAGGATCCGTTTCCCCCGCCTCGCATTGACCAAGTCATTGACTCGATGGCTGGGGCGGAACTTCTGTGTTTTCTTGACGCATATTCCGGGTATCATCAGATCCGGATGAAGGAGTCGGGCCAAAAGGTGACTTCCTTTATCACCCCTTTTGGCTCTTACTGCTATATCACCATGCCGTTTCGTTTGAAAAACGCAGGTGCCACCTACCAGCGTACGATGCAGCGATGCCTGAAGGACCAGATTGGCTGGAACGTGCACGCTTACGTCGATGACATCACTATCATGACCCAGAAAGGATCCGACTTGATCAGCGACCTTCAGGAGACCTTTGACAACCTTCAGAAGTACAAGATGATGTTAAATCCGCTGAACTGCATTTTTGGCGTACCAGCTGGAAAACTCCTTGGCTTCATTGTCTCGCACAGAAGCATTGAGGTGAACCCGGAAAAGATCAAGGCCATCCTCAACATCAAGCATCCAACTTGTCTCAAAGATGTACAATGATTAACTAGTTGCGTAGCAGCAGTTAGTCGATTTATTAGTCGTCTTGGCGAGAAGGCGTTACCCCTATACAAGCTATTGAAGAAAGCAGACAAATTTGTCTGGGACGATGCAGCAGACGTAGCACTACAGGAGTTGAAGAGAATACTCTCCTCCGCACCCATCTTGGCGGCACCAGCAGAGTCGGAGCCTATGCTCCTCTAGTTGGTGGCTTCCAACAGGGTCGTTAGCATAGTCATCATGGTGGAGCGAAAGGAAGAAGGCTATGAGTACGGAGTCCAACGGCCCGTCTAGTACATCAGCGAGGTCCTCACGGAATCCAAACAGCGTTACCCTCACTTTTAGAAATTGGCCTATGGAGTTTTCCTAGGAAGTCGGAAGCTGAGACACTACTTCCAAGAGCATCCAATGATAGTTGTGAGCACAACTCCATTGTCAACAATCATCAACAATTCCGATGCAACGGGGAGAGCTGCGAAGTGGGGAATAGAACTTTCCACCTTCGACATCAACTACAAAGCCAGAGATGCAATCAAGTCTCAAGTTTTGGTGAATTTCTTCGTCGATTGGATTGAAGCACCGGAGGGCACACCCGTGCCAGAACCAAAGCCTTGGGTCATGCATTTTGACGGATCCAAGCAACATCAAGGCTCGGGGGCTGGAGTTACCCTGAAGTCACCAACCGAAGAAGAGCTACAGTACGTTCTGCAGATTCACTTCGAGGCCACTAACAACATGGCGGAGTATGAGGCTTTACTGCATGGACTACGCATCGCAAAGGAAATCGAGATCAAGCACATCATATGCTGTGGAGACTCCGACCTGGTGGCACAGCAAGTAGCCGGAACCTGGAACGCCCGAATTCCGTCATGGAGGTCTACAGAGACGAAGTTGATGAGATCGCCAAATGCTTCCTCGGGTACGAAGTCAAGTACGTCAGAAGAGACTACAATACAGCGGCAGATATGCTATCCAAGCTCGGATCCGGTAGAAAGCCAATTCCACCCAGAATTTTCTTGGAGCAATCGAGGATACCCTCGGTGAATGGTGCTAATCCGGAAAACCCAGATGTGGCAGTGTCTCCGGCAAAGGAACTGATGGTTATCACTCCAGCTTGGACCAAGCCTTACCTGGAATACCTCATCGATCAGAAGTTGTCGGAGGACGAGGTTCTCGCGCGATAGATCATCAGGCGAGCAAAGTCCTACACAATAATCGATGGACAACTCTACAAGAGAAGCACAACCAGAATTTTCCAAAAGTGCGTCTCAAATGAAGAGGGCATTGCAGTTCTTAGAGAGATTCACCTTGGTGATTGCGGGCATCATGCCGCTCCCAGGTCTCTCGTTGCAAAAGCTTTTCGGCAAGGATTCTTTTGGCTAACAGCAAAAGCTGACGCTGATAAGTTAGTCGGAACCTGCCGTGGCTGCCAGTACTATGCTACACAGCCAAATGTACCAGCTCAAGAGCTGAAGACCATCCCTATCACTTGGCCGTTCGCAGTCTGGGGGCTCGATATGGTCAAAAAATTACAAAAATCATCCTCTGGCAGTTTTGAGTACCTCCTGGTCGCAGTTGATAAGTTCAGCAAGTGGATCGAGGCCAACCCAGTAAGGAAAGCTAATGGTGCTACGGCACTAAAGTTTGTTTGCAGCCTCGTGGTGAGATTCGGCATCCCGCATAGCATCATCACAGATAATGGCACGAACTTCGCGCACGGAGAACTGAAGGAGTATTGCGATGACGTTGGGATCCGGCTCGATCTGGCATCTGTGTCTCATCCACAGTCTAATGGACAGGTCGAGCGAGCCAATGGCCTCATACTAGCCGGAATCAAACCTCGCCTTGAAGCACCACTACGAAGAGCAGCCAGAGCTTGGGCTGAGGAGTTAGATGCTGTCTTGTGGAGTTTACGAACAACCCCCAACAGATCAACTGGTTTACACCTTTCCTCCTAGTATACGGAACCGAAGCAGTGTTACCCTCTGACATCATCCATGATTCTCCACAAGTTTCCGCCTACAGTGAAGCAAATGCAGATGAGGCTCGACAACTAGCCGTGGAGCTGCTCGAAGAGGCTCGGAACTTAGCAGACCAGCGCTCAACCATCTACCAGCAGAAACTGCGTCGCTATCATAGCCGTCGTGTTCGGAATCGCTCGTTTAAAGAAGGTGATCTGGTCCTCCGCCTCTGGTAGGTGAAGGCGCATAAGTTACAATCTCCATGGGAAGGACCTTTCATTGTTAGCAAAGTATTGCATAACGGATCGTATTACCTCATCGATATCCGTGAGTTGAAGGACAAAAATCGAAACTTCCTCCGGAAAGGAAAGAGGGAGGATCCGGGTGACATCTACGACGAGACAGATCGCCCTTGGAATATCGCACAGCTACGTCCTTTCCACACTTAGCAATTACCACATTACATACCTTGTAATAGTTATTATATATGATCAATGTAATAAATCATATGGTTCACTCTTTGAGTCTTTTACCTCCTTTCCCTGTTCATTTTTGGATCATGTATGTTTTTTCCGACTAAAACCGCAGAGCTGGAGTTTTCCGCCTAGGCATGTATATAGTTGTGATTTTCAAAAACCGTCCAGTAGGATGTAAGCTTAAGTTTTCTGAGACATGTGTTTTCTGTTGGGGACTTATGGATTCCTAGTAGCGACTTCCGGCACCTGAGGCAGGGGGCTTGTTTCCGTGGTTATGGATAGACTGCTATTAGGCTTCATCGCTGTCGGCGATCTCTTTCCGTCTAAGGGTCTTCTGGCTCGCGGAAGGTCAAGTAAGTAAGACGGAAAACACGGAAACCAGCACTTGCTTCAATACATAAACACACATATATAAGACGGTAGAAGGATAAGAATTTTCCGCCCAGTACAGTGCATGCGAGTTTTTTCCCTAGCTACTTTGAATAGCTTAAAGTGTTTAATTTACAAACCCACTCTGGGGCCAAATGATACATCTCATTGTTTCTTTCTCACGCACATGTTAGCCTGAGTATTCCGGCTTTTCATCCCCAGAAGCGCGATAGGTGCTATCCTTGTCGGAGCTGCTGCCGGAATGATCCGGACTCGAGGAAGAACCTTCCTCTGCCAATTCCTCCTCCTCTGGCTCAAAACCTGCGGGAATCTTGTGCTTCTCAAACCATTCTTCATGATTGACCCGGGAAGCATAGAGAGAGTCATATCCGCGCATGTCCCGGATGAGTTGATTCACATTGGTGGATTTGGGAACACCTCAGGAGATCTTCACTAAGTCCATTGTCGAAAAATGTGCCTTGCACATAACCAACACACAACCAGCAGCCCCACAGGTGGAGGATTCTTGCCAGTCCCTGATAAGATCCGGCACGAGGGTCATAAGGTTGGTCATCGTATCCATGACCTTGGTGTTGGCTCTCTTCAGAGACAATTTTTTGGCCACTCCCCAGCAAGCTGTCATCAGGTCATCGATGGCATTTCCGACATCCTCATATGCATCCTTCCGGGTGAGCCCGTCATCAGCCTGGCGAACAAATCCAAGGGTAGCTGCAAAAAAAGAAAAATCCTGGTTAACTTCCGCCTAAACTTTTGACAAACTTCGAGTACGACGGAGTCAAGGTAACAACAAAGCTTACGGAAGACAATGTCATCAATAGCCTTTGCCTCCGCCTAGGAAGACTTTAGTTGAGATGACAAAGTTTGCACTTTGTCATCGCTGGCTTTGAGCTTCTTCCCCAGGTCCGCTATGGCTTGTGCATGTTTGGCCTCCAGCTTCTTCTTGAGCTTAATTTCATTTGCTTGAGATTCCTCGAGGGAGGCATGGACGGACTCGTGCACAGCTTCAAGTGTTTTTAGCTTGGTGGAGATTTCCTCAACTGAAGGCTTCTTGGCTAGCAGGTCTGGCAGGCGGAGAGAATATTTCACTTCCATGATACAAGGAAGGATGGAGCAAGCAAAATATCAGAGGAATTACCTTGACTCATTTTCAAGCGTTCCTGGAGCACCTCGATGAGTTGCTGATTTTCTGCCTCCTTGGCACTAAGCCTCTCGATCTGGCTCTTCTGCTCAAGCATCACGTTCTTCATATCTTCGTGAAGTACGCGTGTCCTCTGCAAAAGCAAGTTTTGTTAGCCGGATCCAAGAACTTGGGGGCTGGGTGCATATATAACTTTTGAGTAGGAAACCTGAAGTTTCCGCCAAAGGATAATAGAGTCGAATATATGAAAAGTTAAGCATCGGCCTAGCTCTTTACACGGAAAAAGCATAATCCAATGCTTGGGGGCTAGTATTACCTGGCGGATGGTTTTGTGCTTGGTATAGAAGGTGTGGAAGGCATCCTCGAACTCCTCCAGATCCTTCTTCTCATTCTCTAGGTTACCCCAGACTTCATTCATCAAGTGCGTTATTTCATTATAACATTGATGAAGGGGCGCCCGGCGAAGAACTGGCGATGCGTCGAAGGCGTACCATGAGCTACTTCTTTTCATGGCAGGGCATCATTAGCCGAAGCTTTAGCCGAGGTTTTCTGTTACTCTTCAGTAGAAGGTGTTGAAGCGCTGGCATCCTCGCCGGAGCCGCCAACATTTTCTGCGTCATCATTAATATGAATGACATCTTTTTCCTTAGGCGGAATCATTGATGGAGCAGGCTTCGGAGGCACCTCCACCTCAGGCGTGGTGGGCATGAGAGCGGGGGAGGGCTTAACTTTATTCTTGGGTTTCTCTCCGCTCTTCTTGCTGCACAAACAAGAAAGATTCACGTAACAAGGGGTTCCATAATCGAAAGATAGGAGGATAGCTGGAAAAATTTCCCATACCTGCTGTTGGCCTTGGTGAAGAATTGTTCGATATCGCCCTCCTTGGTGCCGGTATCAATCTCCTTGAGGCGGAGTTTTTCCTTCTCCAGGCTCTTGGTAGTAATACTGGAAATTTTTGAGCTGAAGGTTCCGCGTCCGTGCTTGGGCATCTTGCCAGAATCTGAGTTTCGCTTCCGCTTGGAAGGGAGAACCAACTCGGCTTCGTCCGCATCGGATGCGGGCTCCGGGTTGGATGGCCCTGTGATGGGAGTCCGAACCAGGAATCCAAGATCCTTTTCCTCAAGTGAATCAAACTAAAACAAGTGAATGAAAGAATTAAGTCCTTGGGCAAACTTGCAGGCATAAAGGGAACATGGTCAAGCTGGAAGAGTACTCACTGAAGGACCAGCGCCACCTGTGTAGATGTCGTGTCCGCACACGTGGGAATGAACCTCACGCGGAACCTTGATCATTACCCGAAGCCGCTTGTCTAGGGCGTCAGAAGAAAGGATATCCTTGGTGGCGCGCATCTTGTCTTCGCGACCGCTATAGAGATACATCAGCTGCTCGCGGTGTTGAAGAGGTTGGATCCACTTGGTAAACCAAGACATGGTTAGATCTTTCCCTGTCAACCCGGCGCTCACCAGCTTTGAGATCCACTTGGCCATCTTTTCAACCTCCGGGTAGTCGGAGAGGTGCGGATTGGCGTTCCAGGCGGAGACTTCGGCTGCGGGTCCGTCCTTGAAAGGAGGAAGCTTCCTTGTGCTCGCCGGCATTTCCGTGTCCTTCACATAGAAGAACCTGGCCGACCAGTACCTCACGGATTCATGTCGGTCCGTTTGAGGGTAGATTCGGTCTCGCCGAAGCTTGAAGGTGATGCTGCCACAGTTGGCAAGCGTGTTGGTCTTGGGCACGGTCTCCTTCTTGACGGAGAAGTAGAATTGAAACAAAGTCAGATCCGGCTTTACCCGGAGGTGACCTTCGAATAGAGTGACGTGGTTGGAGATGGCGAGGACGCTGTTTGGTGAGATGTTGTGGGGCTGCAGCTGGTACGTCCTGAGGATTTCCGAGAAGAAATCGCTCGGCGGAAGAGAGAAGCCTCGTTCCACCAACGCCTTCGTTAACACCCATTCTACGGCTTCTGGCGCAGGGCAAGGAGCACCCGGAACCACTCGCCAAGTTCCGGGCTTGAGGAATCCCTCTGCCTCCATGCTCTGTAGTTCTTCCTCTGTTGCTGCGCAGGGCCACCATTGTCCCTTTACCTCGCCCTCGCGGGTTCTAGCTTTGGATTTCTTAGCGACCTCCTGCACCTTCTGCTCCATTTTCTCTTTCACAGTAGCTTCAGATGGATCCGGCATGTGGATGTCGGAATCAATGGCTTTGCCGGAACCTTGGGCTGGGTCCAGGTTGACCGGGATGAGGGGTGGAGGGGCGGAGGTAAGAGGAGTAGCCAAGCTAGGATCCGACCGAGGAGGAGAAGACATATCTGCATAAAGAAGCTATTGTCAATAGGCTAGCCGGAAACTATAAGACTCGTTCGCATTACCCCATTTCATCGCTACGAGCTCCGATGGCAAAGCTTGAGGACGGAGGACTCACCTGAATGGATGCTGCGGTGGTCGGGCTTGCCGGCGACAAGGTTTCGACGCGGTGGCTCGCTAAAGTTAAGAACAGCTGATGAACACGGCGCGGTGGAGGAACTCCGGCGAGGACCCGGCACGGCGGAGCGAAGAGCTCGGAGGCGGCGCTTAAGTGAGAGCGAATGAAGGGGGAGAATGACTGAGATGAGGGTTTAACCTAATGGCTATGATATTTATAGCTGGGGGATGAGATTCATGCTCCGCATCCTATAGTCGGAACGCAAGCGTCACACCGTTGGATGTGTGACACGTGTTCTAAACCCTAGCGGTAAAATCGGCATGAGGATTAATTACCGTTGGAATTACCCTAGTTTGAAGCCTCAAATGACGGAGCCGTTAGTTTGCTCTGCGGGTTCCGGGTAACCTCATGGTTTTTTGACTAAAGAACTTGCTGGACGATTGTCCGGAGAACAAGTTTGAAGAATTTGGTCGATGGATGAAGTCCTGTGAGGATAAGAGCATTTCCGACAAAGAAGTTGGAAAGGCACTATTGAAAGTCAGAGTTCTTCAAGATTTCCAAGACTTTTGAGAAGCAAGCCGGAGATTTCTATGGCATAAGCAAGATGGAAGATGAGGAGAATCTCGAAGAACTCTGGGGGCTACTGTTGTGGGTATACTTCATAGGTGTACCATCGACAGTGCCTAGATCCGGCAAGCCACGGGTGGTCCACAGATGGTGGTGGTAGCATACGGCCCACCGGGCGGCCCAGTTGCTGTCGATCAAGATGGATGAAGTCTTGTCCAGGAACAAGGAGCCAGATCCAGCCAGACCTGCGCCTGGAGTCGGATCCGGCAAGAACCATGGAGGAAGCCGGATCCGGTGTGACAAGTTAGGGGAAGGCGGATCCTTGACGAGCACGACAATGTAATATTCCGTAGTTAGGCGAACTTGTATTCCGGCTAGGACTCTCCATAGAAACCCTAAATCCTTGCGCCTTTATAAGCCGGATCGTGGGAGCCCTAAGGGGCACAACCACAACTCATTCTAACAATGCGAAAGCGCCCACATAATTCCAGACAAGCAACAGTAGGCCCTACCTCCGTGCAGCGTGATCCGAAGCTGGGTAAATCGCGTACCACCGTCCCGATGGCTCTCCGCCCTTTGGCCCCACCTTCTTCTCCCCTCCGTGAGGATCCCTCCTCCGGGGTATTGTCGAGTAGGCAACGACAGCTTGGATGCAGTGGACAGCCCTCCCGTTTTTTGTGCCCATGCCAGTTGACTGGAAAGCTGCTCAACCATATGTTCGAAGTTAAGATACGCGCAAACCAGAGATAAAAAAGGTGCAGTTTCAGATGTTCTGTGCTCTTACTCGGGGGGTACATGTTCTTATGCAGTTTCATTAGAATGTTGACCCTATTATATCATTGAAACTAGAGTTAGGTATATGAGATACATAGCAGGACTGCTAATGTACACTAGTAGAAAACCCCCCCTTTGGTACCAGTTTGTAACACGAACCGGTACCAAAGGGTACCAGTGCCATTTTTTAATATCCAATTTTTGTATCTATTTTTTCACTCCCTCTTTTTATCTATTTTTTCGAATTATTTTCACTCCCTCTTTTTATCTATTTTTTCAGAATTTCTAATATTTTAGTTATTTGACAAGTTTAGTCTCTAACTACACTTATCTCTAGTCAAATTACTTACTCGTGGTCAAACTTCCCGCTCGATCACCCATCCTCCCACTACTCCAGCACTAGCACGCTTAACTTCCGAGTTCCTTCCCATCTCACTTCCAAGTGCTTCGCCGCATGTTATTGATAGTAGTATCATATCAATCCTATTAACATGTTGGTCACGATATTACACTTCTTTATTGTTTGAATTCCACATGATTATTTTAATAAACAAAAGTAAAGATGTAAAAATAATATTGAATAAATAAATAAACAATAAATTTTCAATTATTTTTACTTTTTAAATATATTTTAAATTTTAATTTGTTTTTGCAAAATCTAAAACCTGAAAATTTGTAAATCTAAAAATTTACTAACCTTTATGGTTAAGTAATAGTAATCTTTATGCAGGAAGGAATTATTAATTTAAATTTAAAAAAAAATAAAAAATATGGGATGTAGTCGGGATGCCACTGGGGATTCCTCCGCTGCTCTGGCGTGAGCTCGAAGTAGTAGTGGTTCGTGATGGCCATATGGCGCGCCACACCTAGAGGGACAGGAGGGACCGGTACGTCTCCGACGCTCAGCATCCAGCCGGTGGGGACGCGGTAGCCCGGCGGGCAGGGGTAGTTCGAAGAAAATAGGCGGGAACGCAGTGGCGCGGGAAGAAAAAAGGCGGGAACGTAGTGGCGCGGGAAGAAAAAAGGTGGGAAGAAAAAATGCGGGAAGAAACCGGCGGCGACCAGGAAGGAAAGAGCCTCTTGGAAGCACGGAAGTACCATTCTCTGCCTTCCATTGCAGCAATTCCAGTGTGGTATCTAGCTTTTTCTGGCCATCTTCGCAATTTGGGTACAACAGTTTGTTGTGATCCTCTAACATTTTCTCCAACTTCAACCTCTCTTTTCACTTCCGCAGTTTATCTTCACATCAAAAATGGGCTCATCAAAAATGGGCTCATAAAAAATAAGCTCTTCTTCAGCTTCGTCTCCCCCCATTGTACTATCACCGTCTTCAGTGAACATAGGATAGTTGTCATTATCCTCTTCTTCTTCGTTGTCCTCCATTATAACCCATTTTTCTCCGTGCTTGGTCCAACAATTATAGCCGGGCATGAAACCGTTCTCAAGCAGGTGGACGTGAAGGGTTTTTGAGGTAGAGTAATGCCTCGTATTCTTACAGGAACTACATGGACAACAAATGAAACCATTCGACCGCCTGTTTGCCTCAGCCACGTTGAGAAAATAATGCATGCCAGTAATGAATTCGAGACGGCGTCGGTCACCGTACATCCATTGTCGATTCATCTGCATTATATAAGTATATCAAAAATCATTAATTACACAACATCATGGATATATGAGTGACCAAATTAATTAATATTCAAGTTCATCACATAAAACTAAGTTTTTTATATAAAAAAAGAGGCTCACCGAGGTGGTGCCGGCTAGGGGACGAAGCTGGCGATCGACGGCACTGAGAACGGGGACGATACTAAAACCAACAAATCATACTTTAATTTGAGCTCAAATTGCATATAAAACGAATGAAATCTCTAACTTAGGCATTTCATCGAACACCTTGCTAGCACTAGAAAAATGATACGAGTTAAACTAGCAAAGAAATGAGCTAAATTAGGAACGCCGGAAGAAAGGATGATATTGCTAACCCTTGGATAGATGGGTGCCGTCAATCTTGACAAAATGGTGGAGAAAAATGGAGATTTGTTGGAGTGTGAGAGGAGGAAAATATTTGGAAATGTGAGAGGAGAAACAAAAATGAAGCTGGCTCGGGTGGCTCTGTTGAAGAAATAGGTCTGGAGACCCTTTAGTACCGATTCTTTATACGAACCGGTACTAAAGGTGCAACGATGGCCCCACCTCCGCCTCAAATTTGGCGCCAAACCCTTTAGTACCGGTTCTAGATCCTAAACGAACCGGTACTAAAGGTTGCCGGCGTCCTAGGCAGTCAAACCGGTACTAATGCATCATTTAATACCGGTTCGTAAGGTCAAATCCTTTGGCTAGTTTTCTACTAGTGGTATACATCTAGCGCGTGGGGTAATTGTGCGGCAGATTTGAGCACGTTTAGAACAGCAGTATTCGAATGGATCTGGCGCTGTGAGCTGTATTAATGGGTATGAAGAATGGACACACCGAGCGTAGCACATCATGGATCCAGACTTGCTACCCGTGCTTGGATGGTAGGTCTGTGATGCTTGTGCAGGTCAGGTTGTATGGTGATGGTGTTGCTAGCTATGCCGGTGCATCGAGCCTACCAAGATAGCCTCATGAATCAGACCCTGTTAACCATGCCTATACAGTAGATCTGTGCTGCATGTAGGCTGGTGCCAATGCATCACCCCACTATAGCCTCGCCACGTCAGCTTTTACCCCACTCTCACCCCACTCTCACCCCACGGTGCCAGTGCACGGACTATAGTGCCAGCTCTCACTTCTCTCTCCTTCCTACCGCCTTCCTACCGCCTCCCTACTGCCCCCACTAGCACCACTATCGCCTCCCTCTCGCCCCCCTATCGCCCCCAACGCGGGCGGCAGCCGGGCGGTACCGCCCCCTACCGCCGGGCGCCCGCGCCACCGCCCGCCGCTAGCCTCTCGCCCCGCTCTCGCCCGCCTCTCGCCCCAACGCCGCCGCTACCGCCCCGCCTCCAGCCTGCGTTGGCACCAGCCTAAGTAAGGTTACATGGTTTACCTTTGGGCAGCTGTCCCGTGTGCACGATAAAGTTGATGAGGATGTGCCGGGTTGCCTAGGTCTACTGGCGGATCCTTCAGCCTCCGGCCACTCGGGTTGGAACATGTCGGCTGCAAAGGGGGCGGTGGCGAGGTCATCTATTTTCAGGGTGTGGTGGGACTCCAGAAGCTAGTGACCTCCAGCTTAATCGACCAGGAGAGTTATCCTGGGGAGCAGGGCGTGTTGCATTATTTGTTTGGTCCTACGGAGGGGCGGCGGCTGTCAAATGTACTGAGACTCTGGACGCTGCTAATCTAAAAAGGGGGTGGCTGTTGAGTGGAGTGGGACCGGGTGGGGCTCCTCCGGTCCTTATATACACGAGAAAGATGCTAGGGTTGCGTCTGTTGGGCCATATATGGCCTGGGTATCGCACACGATTATGAGTTCATGGGTCGTAAAACAATCATTTATGTACCACTATTCCCTCGGCCTATATTCCAGCATATCTTTGCTCGGATGGCGAACGTCGCTGTCTTCGTCCTACTATGAATGGTATCTGCATTGGGTGAAGGCACGTTGGTCGCCAGAGAATGAACTTGCGCTGGCCACGCACGCCGCCAGCGTGGGCTGGATGTAGATTAATGGTCTGCGTCACACCAGTCACACCAGGCGTGGGCTAGACGTAGATTAATGGTCTGCGTCACACCAGCCTCTATGGCCATGGTTCCTATCCTCGGTTACACCGATAGGCCTTGCGTCCTATGCCTTCCAGGTTGGGTAGCTGTCTGACGACTGATTACTTTCTTTGTGTGTCTTACAGGTCGATTCTATGGGCCGTTGTTGGCAGTAGGGCTGCCAGGAAGCCAGTGCGTGGGAGAAACCAAATGGGCCTCTTAGGCTAGGGACTAATTATACTAGGCAAATGAAACTCGACTGCGAGACCTAGAGCATGTTCGTTCGACACATGAATAATCCGGCTGCGGCGTCTCAGGTGAGTCCTCCTCTCTCTCTCCCTTTAACCGACCTCCTTTCCCTCGCCCTTTCCCATACCCCAGCCTCCTCGGAGGTGATCTCGTCGATTCCATCCGTCCCATCCACAGCCACGCACCAAATCCCTAGATCGATCGGCTGGATGGGAAGTGGCGGCAGGAGGGGGGTGACATGGTTAGGGGAACAATGGTCACTCCTCTGGCCCTCCCCAGGCCAGTCTCTCCCTGGACCTCATTTTTCTTTTCAATTTCTTCCATATTGGCTGCCTATTTTGCCTTCAGATATTCATACGTTTGATCTGTCTGAAGTGCAGAACATGAGGAGAATAAGCAGCAGCTGAGCTCAATTGAAGGTACAAACTCCATTTTCTCTGCCCTATGCTCTGAATTGTTTGATTTCAAACGTAGTATGCACTGTAAGTTCAGCATGTATCGACTATAGTTGGTTGCTTGCATTACCAAGTAGAACAAAAAAAGGTGGCCTATCTGTTATAGTACCATGCTGTACTTGCTGTCGAAAGATTTGAGCAAGGCATGCACATAGAAATCGTTGGTGGCACTCTTTTTGAGGGGGTAAAACGCGTTCCCCACCAAAGAGGCGTATCCTTTGTTGTACCTCTGCTTGGATGCAGTGGACAGCCCTCCCGTTTTTCGTGCCCATGCCAGTTGACTGGAAAGCTGTTCAACCATATGTTCGAAGTTAAGATACGCGCAAACCAGAGATAAAAAGGTGCAGTTTCAGATGGTCTATACTCTTACTCAGGGGTACATGTTCTTAGTTTCATTAGAATGTCGACCCTATTATATCATTATAGCTAGAGTTAGGTATATGAGATATATAGCAGGACTGCTAATGTATACATCTAGAGCGTGGGGTAATTGTGCGGCAGATTTGAGCACGTTTAGAACAGTAGTATTTTAACGAATCCAGCGCTGTGAGCTGTATTAATGGGTATGAAGAATCGACACACCGAGCGTAACACAACATTCTTACGGATCCAGCCTTGCTACCATGCAGGTCAGGTTGTATGGTGACGGTGTTGCTAGCTATGCCGGTGCATCGAGCCTACCACGATAGCCTCATGAATCAGACCCTGTTAACCATGCCTATACAGTAGATCTGTGCTGCATGTGTAAGTAAGGTTACATGGTTTATCTCTGGGCAGCTGTCCCGTGTTCGCCATAAACTTGACGAGGATGTGCCGGGTTGCCTAGGGCTACTGCTGGATCCTTCGGCCTTCGGCCACTCGGGTTGGAACATGTCGACTGCGAAGGGGGTGGCGGCGAGGTCATCTATGTTCAGGGTGCGGTGGGTCTCCAGAAGCTAGCAACCTCCGGCTTAATCGACCAAGAGAGCTATCCGGGGGAGCAGGGCGTGTTGCATTATTTATTTGGTCCTACGGAGGGGCGGCGGCTGTCAAATGTACTGAGACGGTTGTCGCTGCTAATCTAAAAAGGGGGTGGCTATCGAGTGGAGTGGGACCGGGTGGGGCTCCTTCGGTCCTTATATACACGAGAAAGATGCTACCGTTTGGTCTGCCGGGCCATATTGGGCCTGTGTATCGCGCACGAGTATGTGTTCATGGATCGTAAAACAACCGTTTATGTACCACTATTCCCTCAGCCTATATTCCAGCATATCTTTGCTCGGATGGCCAACGTCGCTGTGTTCATCCTACTACGAATGGTATCAGGATTGGGTGAAGGCACATTGGTCGGCAGAGAATGAACTTGCGCTGGCTGCGGACGCCGCCAGCGTGGGCTATGTGGGGATCCCGGACTAGCTGTCCGAAATACCCGTTATGTATACAGTTCACGATCCCATGATTAGTGCGCCGTGAACACATAACCGAACTGATACCAAAGTTACATCATCCATTAGAAAATGAAATAAGAAAATTACAATAAGGTCACATAACCAATACTTACATAATAGCCTCGACGGTCCTAACTTAACATCAGAGTAGCAGAATCACTTCAACATGCCCAGAGCTCAAGTCGTCTGCCATAACCCTACAGGCAATTGACTGGGAGAACGTTCCTAGCTCGCATAGACGTCATCCAATCCTTCTTCATTAGTCGAATTCCTCCAAGTCTGGCCAAGTAAATAGCTAGGGACAAAGCCGTGAGTACATTTGGAATTGTACTCGCAAACCATCAAGAAGGTACTTTGGAAGAGTGCACGATAACAAGTGCTAATCTAGAATGACAAGAGGGAAAGACTAGTTTCTCTTGTGGATATAGCATGTAGAAGAGAAGTAGTTTCTCTTGTGGATATAGCATATAGAAGAGAAGTAGTTTCTCTTGTGGGTATAGCATCCCTACATCTTTGTTGAAGAAGATACTTCAAAAGAGGTTCTACGATATCTCTATATCTTTGTTGAAGAAGATACTTCAAAAGAGGTTCTACAACATAAAACCACTAGGATGGGGTAACCCTATTTAATCCTTTTCTGACCATCTCCATATGGCCATCCAACCATTCCCGTACCCTTCCGGTACTCCGAGAACAACTTTCCCTTTTACTTTATACAGCTTAGAAAACAAAACTCAACACAGCTAAGCAACGGCCATCCCAACTCTCCATGACCGCGGACGCGGCTATTCGAATAGATTATACTCTGCAGAGTTTGCGTACTTTCCCCACAAGATCCGTGAGTTTATCATGTGGGCAACTTCCCTGCATATCAACTATGCCATGACAAAAACTCGGACATAACCTTTCGCCTATTCGTCTTAGCACGGGATCCTACCCTATGGAGTATGTACCTCCCCGGCACCATGGCAACTCACCTCACTTTGAGCGTGACTCCATCGCCACGGCGGGAGACCCATAGTGTCTTCCGAACGGGTAGCCCCGAAGACATCCCGTTATACTATTGTCTCCACCAACGACAACCCGGATTCAGGGGTGTCCTTACCCTTATATAGTTATGCGGTGTCCCATGTTAAGAAGAACAAACTGCGAGCTAAGCCCCGTGCCCATGTTGGGGTAATGTGGTTGCGCCGGTTGGTTGTTCCGGGCGAATACATAGAACCATGTGTTGTTTCTATAAAACCCAAGTTGTAACCACTTTTGCCGTTCCACCACAACCACATTGTCACTTTCCCTTAAACACCAATACTTTTCTCTTGAAACCTCACCTGGGCAAGACCACATCTTCCCAGGGTTTTCAAAGACTTTCCAAAAACATAAAAACATCGGGGTTCCCAACCTAAGATTTTATTGTAAAGAACTTAAGCTTAACAACAAGGGTCATGATGCTAGCCATCATACCACTAAGGAGTTGTTAAATGAGGTGTCAAGGGGGGGTCATGCATACTTAGGGTAAGCATGCATAGTGTCAACATAATTAGGATCAACCCAAGATGGATCAAAAGACAATGATAGCAAGAAGATAACAACAACAAGTAACACATCGTCAAGAGATCAAAAGATGGCTTGCCTTGGTTGGCTTATTTGTCCCTGGACTTCTTCAAATTCTTCGAATCCTTCCTCTCCTTCAAACTCGACAATGCCCGAATCTATCGCCGTGAATTAAAAAGGAAGACAATCAACACATTGCACCAACAAAACAAACATGCAACAATCAGAAACTAACCACTCAACCAAGGGCTAATATTGGAGGTACTAAGGGCTTAAAGTCACTACAAAACAACTTTTAAAAGAAAACCCATTTGTCTTACTTAAAGAAAAGGCATGAGAGCATCACAATTGAGCAATTGCCTCCTTGGTTATCACCGAGACATAAATTAAATATCCCCTGGTAGATAACACCACCAAGAAGACAAGTGCATTGGTTTTGTATCAAAAACATACATATTTTACTTTCAAACATTTTTGGGAAAAGCACAAGTCATTTTCCTATTTTATAACACTACACAAAAATAATAGGTAAACAAGATACCACACCTTTTTAAATCTTAAGCAAGACAATAAAACTAGGTTTAAGTTGCAGAAGGTTTTGTTTTGTAAGAATAAAACAAAGGTTATCCATTTCTAATAAAAAGAGGTGGTCAAGGATTTTGAATAAACAAAAAGTTTTGGTTCAACAATTCATGTGACACACACATATTACTAACAGTGTAAAATTATCATGAAAAGAGGCTATCACTAATTAATCTAAAGGGGCGGTACTAAAACAAGACTAACACAATTGGATTCACTCAAAAATACTGAATCTACAATTTTAGGAATTAGCTAGAGTCTGCAGTACACATAGAACAAGTTCAATATGCCAAAAATCGTACAAATTCCTAAAAATACAAGGCCAGTGGCATTGGAAAGGTATTGAAATTTCTGGTCTAAAGCAATTGGTTTCATTTGATTTGAGTTTGTAAAACTCGAGTTATTCACATTTTGGGTTCTCTGGTTTCAATACAAATTAACAGGAAAATTCAAATCAAATAAACAGGCGGGAATTTCTGGGCCGTGCGGGGGCGATGAGTTGGGCTGGCCCAGGAGGGGTTTCTAGGTGGAGGGGAAGGGAAATAAAGAAAAACAAAAAGAAAGGGAGAGGGCCCAAGCGGGCCAGGCCATCATGGGCCGACGTGGCCAAGTGGCCATGCAGCCCCATGACCACGATCGGGATGACCTGGGGTCATCGTCCTTCCTCATCTACGCACGCGCGGGGAGTCCTGGGAGAAAATGGAGGCGGCCAGGAACTTACCGGCGTGGTGTGGCGGTTGACGGCGACGCCGGGCGTGGCAGCAGCGAGTCGGGGAGGTCAGGCGCGCGTCCAGGGGCTCCTCCTTCTGCAGCCGCAGCTCCTCCCGACGGCCACGTCTCCGCAGGCGCTCCCGGACCAACGGCGGGATCGGCTTCTACCAGCCAACCTAGGTGGCAAGGGGCAATGTATTAAATCGGGAAGGAGATGGAGGACCAAATGGAGAGGAGGGGAAGGGAAAAGAGAGGCCAGGGCGTCATCCATCTCACCCGTGACCCGTCACCTTCATGGTGACCATGGACAGGAGATGTCCTCGCTGGCGAGCAACGGCCAGAGCAGCGCCGCAGTGCTCCAGACGTTGTTCCAGAGAGTGGGTGGGGTGGAGTGGTGTTGCTGTGAGGGAGAGGAGAGTGGTGTGTGGGAAGGGGTGAGCGGAGGGGGCGGGGGTGGTTTTTATAGCCGATTTCGGGCTCATGGTGGGCGCGGTGTAGGGCGATGATGCCGCATCGAGGACGAGCGCAGTTGGATAGGCAAGCGGTCCCATTTAGTAGGGCATCCAAAGCTGGATCCAGTGCCACCGAAATCGAGGAGATGCGCGTGCTGAGTCTCCTGAAACGAGGTGATGTCTGCGCGTGCACGAAGGTGTTCGATGGAGTGTGCTCGATCGTGGGTGAAGGAGGGTGGCGTAGCACTGTTGCGTCCGGGTCCTGGTACGATGCCTTTGCAGGCTACGGCTATGGGTGGCCAATGGAGGTCTACAAGTATGGAAACGCGCGAGCACGACTAGCACGAGGTGACCACATCCATGGCAAGCATGGGAGAGGCCTTTGCGGGACAGGGCTTGCCTCAGGACCATGCCCGTTGGATAGAGGGGTGGCAGGGCGTCTTCATGGTGAGGCCTAGGGAGCTGGGGTGCTGGCTTCCTTCTTGACCAAGAATGGGGTGACCACGTCCATGGCAAGCTCGGGCAGGAGTGTTGGGTGCATTGGGGCATGAGGGAAAAGCACTAAAACGGCTCCAGGAATCCAGGGAGGGGTGCAAGACATGGCTAGGGCGCAGGGGTGCAGGTTTAGGATCCTTTGTCCAAGGCCTATGCCATTCAATGGCATTGGGAAGGGGAAAAGAGAGGAGAAGAGGAAAGGTGGTGGAGGAGTGGTGTAGGGTTGGTTAGGGAAGCTAGGTAGGGTGCAGGTGTGTGGCTTCCCAAGGTGGAGCAAGGTAGAGAGAGAGAGGAGGGATTGATGGCCACTTACACAAACATGGCCGGCCTCATTTCTTGCTAAGCAAGACTAGCTCACATGTGGGGCCTAGTGACCATGCAGGTCGCCCAAGATGTGGTGCTGATGGTGGAGAGGTCAAGGTGATGATTTGGTCAGATTTGAGATAGTTTTGAGAAAGTAGAGATGAGGTTGGAAACTAATTGGTCAAGATGACCATGTTAGATTTGCTCAAATCATGGTTTGGGGAAGTGCTGATCTTGATAGATAGTTCAGAGAGGTGCCCTTGTTATCCAAGGGTTGACATCAAGAATTGAACTCGGAAAAAAGATTGTTTGGAACTCTTTCTAATACATGGTAAAAATATAGATAAAGAGAAAGAAGAGGGAGTGTGAGCATGATCACATGAAATAATGCATAAGCATTATTAGGTGTCAATGTAGAGGTCTAGTTGGTGCACAAAGGTTACTATATAAATAGGGCTCAAGAAATAAGATTGGGATCACTTCTATGGCAAACTTTGAAATGAGATTTTATTGAAAGGTAATTTGAAAATGTTGAGAATAGCTAGGTAGTACATGGTATTTTAAAAAATGCTCTACCCACTTTATTGAGCAAGGTAGATTTTCTAAAAATAGAATATGAGCAAAAGGAAAACAAGAAATGGTATAAGTACCATAAACAAGCCTTTGGTTAAAAGGAAAGAAGAAAAAAAAAGAAAATAATGATTTAGAAATCATTACTTGGTAGAAAGGAGATGATAAATAAAACCCATTTCATTATCTTTGTTTTATTTGAAGAAATATTTTGAAAAGATTTAATAAAACTAGAAGTAGTCTTGTGGTTAAAACTAGAGAAGAAAATCAATAGGGTTTTGTGAAAGAGAAAGAAAACTAATTTTGGGAGGAGTGATCTCAAGGGTAGATGATTACTACATAATGTAGCCACCAATTCTACTCTTGGTTTTGTGAAGATTTAACTTGAATTAAAGAGAAACAAGAGCATAAGGTGGAAGAAAGGATCTTGAGCTGAAACATTGGATAGGGTAGAAGAGCAAGTGAATATAAGAGATGCAAAGGTAGAATGGGACATGCAAGACGTGAAAGTTGTAGAGGGTGTTGCATAGATGAGATCCATGCCTTGAGGTCACCTATAACAGTTGTGGTTGCTTAGATATCAACTGCCAAAGTTTGAGTCTTTTAAGCCTGCCAAAACAGATAGTTGACTTGGCCTCAAAACCAACAAGGATAAGAGGGTAAGAGAGGAATCTAGCTCAAGGCATTGGGGTGGTTGGGAAGTCCACATGACAAGATAGGTCTAAGGACAAGTGAGGTACATTGGAAGGAAAAGAATAACTTAACCCAAAGGCTCCAAAAGTGGATCTGATAACAATTTTTGGACTTAGCCAAAATTGTGATGTTTGAGGGTTTTTGACTAGGGTAAGAGAAGGATGTAGAAAGGGGTAGATGATCCCAAGTTTTGAAACAAGGATGGGTTGAGCTAGATCATACCACGAAGATGAATTTTAAGTAGGCACACCCATGTTGCCATAAGTGGAAAGGTTTGATGTAGTAAAAAGGAAAACAATTTTTCCTAAGCCACACATGTGTTTTATTAGGTGAGTTGCTTGTTTGATCACTAGAGGTGTTGTTTTTTGAGGTAGCTCAAGACAAAACTCAACAAGCAAAACAAGACAATTCATCTACCAACAGATCAAGGTAATTCACTCTAACAGACAGATCAAGGCAATTCATCAAATTAAACTTTTAGAAAAAGTTTTTGTTCCCCCAGATTTTTGCACTAAAGACAACTAAACTGTAGGATAACGTTGCATAGAAAACAAAAAATTTCCTATCGCGAACACGCAATCCAAGCCAAGATGCAATCTAGAAGACGGTAGCAACGAGGGGGTATCGAGTCTCACCCTTGAAGAGATTCCAAAGCCTACAAGATGAGGCTCTTGTTGCTGCGGTAGACGATCACTTGCCGCTTGCAAAAGTGCGTAGAAGATCTTGATCACGATCGGTTCCGGCGCCACGAACGGGCAGCACCTCCGTACTCGGTCACACGTTCGGTTGTTGATGAAGACGACGTCCACCTCCCCGTTCCAGCTGGCAGCGGAAGTAGTAGCTCCTCTTGAATCCGACAGCACGACGGCGTGGTGTCGGTGGCGGTGTAGAAGTCCGGCGGAGCTTCGCTAAGCTA